>NC_042615.1:758153828-758183302 GCF_901001135.1 Rhinatrema bivittatum
GAGAGCTCACCAGTTAGGAAGTAGTAGAAAGGAAGGAGAATCAAGACCACACATTGCTATCGCAAAATTTCTCAATTGGTCACAAAAGCAACTGATCCTGCAAGCCTACCGCAAGTCTTGAGAACTGACATACAAAGAGGTGTGCTCCAAATCTTTCAAGACTACTCCACCAAACTCGTGCAAAAACGCAAGGAATTTAATCCTATTTGCTTTGCTTTAGCGAAAAAGCAGGTGAATTTCACCCTGCTATACCCAATGAGACTTGATATGATATCAGAACAAAACTTTTATGTTTGAGCAACTGCAGGCTGCAAAAGATTTCTTAACTCATTTAGAGTAAGTTCCTGTAAGTTATCTTCTGAATTTGCTGTTTGGTTAGTCCACATGCTGTTTTTACCGCTGGGGAAACTTAGAGATTATTGGAGTGTTTTATGTATTCAGGGCTGCATTGCCATTGCAATAAAGTTAGAGTTGTTACGACCCAATGGAGGACTGAGAGATTGAGCATCTGACAACGTCACGAAGTTCGTGTGTCGACCACTTCTGGGATCGGTAACTCATGAATGGCGGAGCCGCGGAGATGGTGATGCATCGCTGCTGTATGGAGGGTCTACGAACCAAATCAGTGCAAAAGAAAGAGACTTTTCCTTGGGCTTCTGAGAGCATGAGTGATACTCATAATGCGAGGTCGAGCTGGAGTTGGTCTCGTTTCTGAAGGCCGTGCAGTGACTTCTCTTTTAATTCTTTTCCCCATTTTGGTCCTTTGTTAAATGGCATGTGGTTTCATTGCCAGAAATAAGTTGTTTTAATGTATTTTGTATTTTTGCAATTACTGGGGATACTGATACAGAATTGTTGTATTGGAGGAGGATGGTATATAACCGCATATCAAAAGGGCCTCATGCTTGCCAAGAGCAAGCTGATTCATGGGGGGGGGGGGGGTACGAAAGGGATTGGGGTGGGAGTAGGGGAGGGAGGGGAGCATTCTAGTATACTAAGAGCACATAATAATCAGAACATGCCTGGGCAGACCTTTGGGGAAGGGATAAGAGAGTAGGATTTTCAAGCGTCTAGAGGCTGTACATTATGGGTCGGAGTTTATCATCTACGTCCAGAGTGGATTTACTTATTGTCTTTTCTCTTGGGAAATGGGTCCCGGAGGGCAGCTGCCATTTATTTGAAGAGCAGTCTCAAGTTCATTTCAATTTCTGGTATATCAATGGGGGATAAACTTTGATTTATTTCCTGGAATGTCAACGGGTTGGGCTCGCCAATCAAGAGGAAAAAAGTGCTACAGGTCCTGAACTGAACTAAAGTTTTGGTTGCTTGTCTACAAGAAACTCACCTATCCTCATCAAAGAGTAATAAACTTTGCTGGGAACGGGTAGGATGTTGCCATTTTTCTGCTGCCATGGACAGAAAGAAAGCCGGGATAGTAATACTTATACCTAAAAATATTCATGTTGCAGAAGAAAAGTAATTCAGGATCATGAAGGAAGGTTTGTTATTTTTACTGGTAAACTGAATGGGAAGTGGGTCACAATTTGTAGCATTTACATCCCAATTGAATACAACCATCATTTTTTTGTTACCTTGGTTAACACTCTCATATTACGTATTAAGGGAACACTATTTTTGATGGGAGACTAACTGTACATGAGACCCTCAACTGGCCAGATCCCCGGCACATAATCATCCAAGGCCATTGAAGGGCAAAGGTATAGATTTTCTGTCAGGAATTACAGCTGATAGATGTCTGGCAGGTACGCCACCCCAGGGTTAAGGAGTTCACGCATATTTCATGGTCTCATAATTCTCTTTCTAGAATTGATTATATTTTGATTTCTCAGGGGTTGTGTTTTCTAATATTGTTATGGCAGAAATAAGAGATCCAATTATTTCAGATCATTCTTTGCTATGGATAGACTGGGGGGGGGGGAAGGGAAATTGAATTTAGAGAAAGGGTAGGGAGTTTTCCTAGATGTTGAATTTCAGGCATTTCTTTGTAAAACATGGAAGGAATTTGAGAGTTACAATAACCAACATAAGATAGTGATGCGGGGGGAGATAATTGCATATCTTATTGCCAGGACTAAAAGGCTGAATAAGTTTATTATTCAGTTAGAAAATCAACTTGCAGTGGCAAAGAATAGATGGCTTCAGAAAGGCTGTGAAAAGGCAGGGGATGATTATCGAAAGATCATGGAGAGTTTGCATACTCTAATTCACCAATGAACCTTGAAAATGATGAATAAGTTGGAGCACAATCTTTTCCGCTGTGGCAATAAAGAGGGCAAATACTTAGCTAATGTAGTCTGAGTAAGGAGAGGGAAGTCCTTTATTGAGAAGATGAGAAATGCCCAGGGGTCCATGGTGATAAAGGGGACAGAGATCTGTGCAGTGTTTCGACATTTTTATGAACAGCTATACTCCTCTGAAGTTTCACAAAAAAAGATGGCAAGATGAGAAGATAAGTTTCCTTCAAATGTAGCTCTACCTCAGTCATCAGAACAACATCTTGATTTTTTTGAATAGGCCCATTCAGGTATGGGCAATTACACGTTATTAAGAGAAGCAAATTTTGCAAAGCTCCAGGACCAGATTGCTTCTCATATGATTACTATAAATTATTACACCTACATATTTCTGTCCCCATGGAGAGTTATTTTATTTTAGGAGGGCTCTCCTGAATGATCATTTTCCCTTGCACTTCAATAATGCCCACTTCACTGTATTTGCTAAGCTCGGAAAAGACCCACTGTATCCAGCTTCATACCATCCCATATCGCTTTTAAACTGTGACTTAAAAATATTAACCAAAGTGCTGGCTGATTGCCCTAGCTGTGACTCTCCTTATCTTATCTCAAATAATCAGGTGGGCTTTGTAAAGGGCAGAGCAGCCTGTACTCATATAGTTAAATTAATAACAGCAATGTCTCTGTGCAAAACTAAGAATATCCCTACTGTGATAGGGTTCGATTCCAGAAAAGCCTCTCTTATAATAACACACCTCTTCTTTTATTGCCCCACCAGTGTGTAATCCTGTTTTTGGTTTTAAAGTCAGGCCCCCTTCTTCAAATTCATTTTCTATTCCCATTTTCTTTACCCATGGACTCTCCAGCTTCTGACTCCACCAATTGATTGTGCCATAGGAGTCTTATCTTCTGAGTAACCATTCTCCATATTTACTGTACTGCTATCTAAATAAACAATGAAACTATGTCACAAAGCCACACAAGTAGCCAGCAAATGGTTTCAGGAGGACATTACAATGTAAGGCATGTTCTCAAAAGTTACCAATATAAATAATGACAAGAGGATTAGATTTTTGTAGGAAACTGTCAAAATGAACTTACAATAGTATAAAATGTTTAGTATCTTGCAATACCTTTGGCCATTTGTACTAGAGCATTTTTTCCCATTTTTCATTATGGGACAAAGGCTTAGTACATCTAGCCCAGTGCTCTGTAGTTTAAATTAATTAAAGCTGTATTTATTCGGGTGGGTTTGGATTTATGCAAATATTCACAGATTCAAAGTTAGTACAAATCTTCTTCATATATAATTGTGATTGTGTGAATCCCTGTATCCCCATTAACTGGAAGTGAATTAAATAGGATGAAAATGGATGTAAGTTGAGCCATAAATGGTCTGTGTTTCTCCAAAGTGAGCCATGAATGACTTGGATTTATCTGATCCAGTTTGTGGCCTCTCCTGGTTGGATTCCCCTTCCTTCCTTCTCCTCTTTCTTCCCCTACCCTGCCAGGGTTGATGAAACTTAGGTTAAATATATTCAATGTATTTAACCTAAGTACATTGGAATTTAAGATTAAAAAGTATCTCTCTCAAAAGTCAGAGTTAGCCATTTTTTCTCAGAGCTCTTTAAAGCTGCAGAGCTGAGGTGAGGTTGGTCAGCCACATCTCAGGCTTCTAAATGTGAAAGATAAGACCTCTCTCTCCTGCTTCAAGTCATCTCATGAAGGGCCTTATAAAAAGGAATTTTCTCCATTCTGAACTCACCCAAATCTTTATTGAATAAGGTCCAGAATATAAATTTGATTTATATTCTTTTTAACAATTTACGGCAGATTACATTCAGGTACTATAGATATTTCCCTGTACCCAAAGGGTTTACAAGCTAAGAGGGTTATTCATCATATCGCATTAGGGCCTCATCGTGTTATATATGTGCAATCTTTATCCCATCACATGTTTGTATGCAAATTTGATAATGAGTATGCAAATGTAGCTTTTTATGTAAATGAGGGACTCCTATTGATTGTTGCAAATTTAACACACCACTAATGCAGCATTTAACATCAGAATAACACCACCTTTTCTTGGTGCGGTAGAGGGGGAAAAAAGCTTTTATCGTGGAATAGCCACCATTATCACAGGTCATAGCTATTAGGGATGTGCATTTGTTTTTCCCGAGTTAGGAAATTTCAACCGAAAAAATGATTTAATTTTTCCTGAAATTTCGGAAAAAATTCATTTTCGGGTTAGCGCGCACTGCCATGTTAGTGAGCGCTAACGGGAGTTAGCGCGCACCAACCTGAAAATCGGGGACCCTGAGAAAAAAACCCCAAACCGCGGGAAAAACAAAATTCCCATGGGGGGGCCCCAAAACAAAGCCCAACACAATATGAAAACCCAAAGCACATCTCTAGCAGCTATAATGGCGGCTAATATCGTAATAACAAGGGCTTTCCTCACACAAACCTACACAGTCCTGCTGAACCAAATAAAATACCTTTCTTACCTGCCCTGTCTTCCAAAATATTCTATGTTAGGGAAAGTCTAATAGTGGGATACTGGCTGCTTCACTGCTCCAGTTACATGATGAAATCGGTATGTGCGCACACATGTAGGCACTCTCAGCCTATTTGATATCAAGCATTCATATACATGCCTATGCTATAAAGGTTGTAGCCATTTTATTACATATACGCGTACATGCGCACGCAGTATCAAATAAGCTGAAAGCGCCAACATGGGTACCCTATTTGATATGTGTGCACACATGTGCGCGCAAAACTTGCTTCCACTACATAAGTGAGGAGATTTTAAAAGGGGATGGGTTCTGACACCATCGCCAATTTCACCAGTTGTTCCCATTTCACACAGGCAGGAATTGGACTTCATAACCCCCCTAGTTTATCTGTCTTCCTTTCCCCCTGTTAGCCCCAACCTGTAATAACACACTGACTGGCCTACTAAGTTTTGAGGATGTACATGCCATCCAAACCAATAGTAAACTTACAAGGCAGGGGACCTCAGCGCACACCCGTGCGCTTAAGTTTATATGTACATATCTATTGGTCTTGCCCCTTTTTCACTACTTTTCACATGTGCACAACGGGAGATACGCACGTACTTGGGAGGCTTGAAAAAAAAAGTTCTGCACAAATCGGTCCAACTTGTGAGCGTATCTCCCAGTTTGGGCGCACATCGCGCTAATGCGTCCCATACCACAATAAGCCTTTTCACAATAAAAAATATTATCATGATGAATGAATTTTTGCTATGTGATGCAGCATCCTTAAAATTTGCAGTCATGCCCTTGTTTACGTGACCATTAATGCGTGATATTCCCATGATATATATAGCTTTTTGATGAATCTAGGCCTTAGTTTGTACCTGAGGCAACGGAGGGTATAGTGACTTGCCAAGGTCACAAGAGGTGGCAGTGGGATTTGAATCCTGGTTTCCTTCTAATCACTAAGGCTACTCCTCCACACTACATGATTCAAAATGGCTGTAACCATCATCCTATAGCAGAGGCTCTCAACTCAGTGCTCGGGACACACTTAGCCAAGTCAGGTTTCTACAAGATATATGCAAGAGATAGATTTGCAATACAATCAAGATAATACATGCAAATCTATCTCATGCATATTCCTTGTGGATATCCTGAAAACCTGACTGACTAGGTGTGTCTCAAGGACTGGATAGGAAACCACTGCTCTACAAGATGCTGCTCTGCTGCTGGTATCAATCAATTTTCAACCCAAAACTAGTACAATTACATTTTCTTGTTTTAAGGTATTCTATGAAAACTGCATTAAGTTCAATATAAAACAATATTCAAATTTATAACACTTACTTGTACTGCTTGTTTTGTTTTTATATGACTGGAAAAAAGACACACATTTGTTTTGCTTTTAATGTCAAGGCTGCAGTATTTGGCTATAGACATAGTCTATAACCAGCTGCTGGATGAGGACAGATGGTTTGTGCTCACCATGTTTTACTGAGCTGTAATCTATAAGAACATAAGAATATAAAAAGTGCTATGCTAGGTCAGACCAAGCTCTATCGAACCCAGCATCCTGCCTTTAACAGTGGCCAATACGGGTCACAAGATTCCGGCAGAAACCAAAAAGAGTAGATCCATTTTCTTGTTGCTCATGCCCAGGGATAAGCAGTGGCTTTCCCAAATATACTAGCCTGATTCGGGTTTATGGACATTTCCTCTAGCAACTTGTCCAAATATCTTTTAAACCCTTTTATGCTAGATGCCTTGACAACATCCTCCAGCAACAAATTTCACAGCTTGATTGTGTGTTGAGTGAAAGAATACTTTCTCCGATTTGTTTAAAATCTGCTACCTATTATTTCTATGGAGTGTCCACTAGTCTCAGTTTTATCTGAAAGGGTAAACAACCATTTCTTATTTACCTGTTCCAGCCCACTCAGATTTTATAATTATTCCTTCTCAGTCGCCTCTTATTCAAAGCTGAAGAACCCTAACCTGTTTAACCTTTCTTCATAAGGGAGCTATTCCATTCCCTTTATCATTGTTTGTTGACTTTTCAAATTTTAAATGGTGTATGCTCCTCCCTATCAAATACTAATATTGTAGGCCACTTTTTCTTTGTTGAAAAGGGTAAAATATGCAGAGTTTTTTCCTACCCTGGACAGCCATCTACAGGGCAAACAAAGCAGTGCTCTGAAAGTGTACAGTTAATAGGTACATTTGGCAGAAAACCAAATAAGCAAATACAGTAGGATAATTACTGATGACAGGACTATATTTACCGTAATTTCAGTTTTTATTGAGTCGGCTAGCCAATGTACAAAAGGGAAAATTTGCAAACTGTCTGCATTGGGATATAGATTCTATGTACTTTCTACCCACAGGCTTTGCACCAAAAGGAAAGTATGTATAAAGATTTGAACATGCAAGCTACCTGTGAACTTTTCCTCTCTGATCTAAGCATGTCCCCAGGAATGCCTGCTGTCAATGCGGCGCACAGACTCTTAACCGCATCGAGGGAGGGAGGGAGGTTTGCAGATTGCAGATTAATGCGGGTACATTGCTGAAAATTATCCTCCAGACCAGCAACTGGCCAGTTTGTTAGCCCAACAGGAAGAGACCAAAACTGAGCCCTTTTCTCCCTGCACCCATACTCCTACCCCTAGGGCAATCACTGTATGTGCTTGTTTGACTTCCATCACAACCTTTGCAGCATGGAAATCTCCACCAGCACCAATCCATGCAGCAGGCGCAGGCAGAGAGAAAGTGAAGAAACTCGCAGGCAGAGCTGAGAGTTGAAGGTAACAGAAAATAGTGCATCAGCAGAAAATCTGAAAGTTGGCCTCTTTGAAATACTATCCTAAAGGTGAATACCATTCAAATAAAGCACTATACATCATGCCAAGGGCATATGTTCTTCCGCTATTTATTTCTTTAAAAATTCTTATTAATCACATCCCTGATTTAAAATGATCTCATACCCGATAACTTTAGATCTACTTCTCACCACAACCAGACTTAGCCGGGTAACACTAATATGCAGATAAATCCTTTTGAATATGGACCTCAAGGACTTTGCTAGAATATAAAGGAAAGAGTTAGAAACCAGTAGAACAGCCCAGCCTCAGTTTCAGCAACAGTACAAAGCTGGCCCTGAACAGAAGGCCATCATTACTTACAGGAAGAATTCATATCGCAGCAAAATTCAACTTATTATGAAGTCAGTGGCGTGTATAACCTGAAGGCACTATTTACCTGATGTCAAGCAGAAAGGAAAGCTGCTGCCAGCGCATATGCCACTGTTATCTCTACAAACTTGCTCACATCACCTTGTACAAATCCTGAACAATTCCTCAGCTGCTGGTTTACAGGAAGACCTTTACCTGCTTGCAGAAAAACTGAAACACAAACAGAAACAAGCCATGCCAGAAAAGTAAGCTGCAGACAACAGCCTGTACGATATTCTAATGTCTTCCACACCAAAAACACTCAAGGGAACAACTTTATTTATTTGGGTACATCTGATCTGGCTACCGCAGTACCACCATGTGCTACAACACAATACCTGCACTAAGAAATGAGAAATGTACCTTATGTAGCTCACAGCACATTCTCAAAACTAATTCGCTATTGTGACAAGAGAGATATAAGCATGGTTTAAATATTAGAATGTGAGTTCTGTTTTAGTAAAATCTGCATGTGGTTGAAACCTATAAGACTAAATTAATACAAATACTTCTCCTTGCTTTCAAATGTATAAGATTCTGTCTCTATGCACTGTTCTTGAGGTCTCCCTAATCATGTTCTGAATTCCCTCTCTCTAAGGGTTAGAAAATTCTACAGATGGTAGTAAAGATGTTAGCGACCACCCTAGTAATCTCTGATTTGAAGAAAGACATTAACCAACCTTCTACACTTGTTTCAGTGGAGGGCAGCTCAGGAAACGTTTGGAAGAGGGGAGACTCCTTTGATGTCACCTATATTACTTTCTAATCCATGCCAGAGCTTGCTCTGCATTCTCCTTGTCCCACTCTTCTGGAAACCAGGTTGGATTATCCTCCCCATCAGACAGGCTACTCAGCGCCTACATCAGGGTCAGCAGCTTCTCTGGATCTACTTGATAATGTTTTTCCACTCTTTCCTTCTTCCTTGAAGACAAGTTCTGTCGCAGCTGTGCTCCCTATGACAGATGGGAATGGGATACTAGAGATATGCTTTGGGAAAGGTAAATGAAATGGGAAAAAAAAAAGAAATTTCATTAGTTTTTCTTTCATTTTTTGTTTACAACCCCCGTTCCATCTAAACCTACTGGGCTTTCCACCTTCCTTCCCACTCATCCTTGGGGCCCCTCCCTGCATCTCACCCCACAGCTGCAGGTTCAAAGGGGACAGTTGCAAACCCTAGTCGCTCCTGTATTCTAAAATGGCCGCAGCTGACGATAGCTATGTAAAAAGACGAAATAATATTTGTTTCGTAGCTTTAATGTATAATAATGGATACAGCCCAACCTTCTGAGCAAGAAGCTGCTACCGCGTTTCTTATTATTGGCACCAGACTCACTTTGGTGGCAGTATGAGAACAGTTCTGCCCCACTTTACACACTGCAGCACTCAGTTTCTATCCGTTCACCTTGGGCTGGGAGTGGGGTACCGAGTAAATCTTCCCAGGCGGGAGACACAGACACTCACCGACACCAGCCTTTCTTCATATACATTCAGGTTTATTTAACACTTCCAGCTCACACACAGTAGTAGGCTGCCATACCTCAGGTCAGTGTACTCACTTCACCAGAAAGGAACAGGAACTCCTGCTTCTGGAGACAGGGGGGGGATGATCCCAGCTGGGCTCACATACTTATTCCCGTCCACATGGCTCTCTCCCACTGTGGGAATTAAGGTGGACCAGACTAGATGCCTGGTCTCTTCCACAGGCTAAGGAGGGGAAATAGGACCACTTCTTCACACTGGGCTTCTGGCTGTGGTCTCACACAGCAAAGTTTCCTCCCACACTTGGTCTCCTCTCCTTCACATCTCTAGATGAGGTTGGGGGAGAAATGTGATTTCAGGAAACTTTGCACAATCTAGAAGAGCTGGCAGCCCTAAGTATGACACATTTGTTTCTTCAACTCCTTCCTTAGCTGTGCTGACCTGAGGCTGCAGGCCTAACAGTAAAGTGAGGTTGGAATACAATTCCCTTCCTCACTAAACACCTGTTTCCACCTGTATATTGCACTGCGCTGAGATGTGAGATTTTGAGGGCAATCAGGCTGATGGAATAAAACCCACCCTAAAATTGGAGTTAAATAGCCAATAAGGTTTCTTACCCTGCAAACTGCATCAGACGCACTAAGCTTGCCATGGTTTTTTTGGCACTAAAGCTCTTATTACATATCTGGGCAAGGTTATTGCCGAGAAACCCATGCTAAAACACAAGTAAAACCTGGGGTAGATTCAGTGCATCTTATTACATCGGCCCCAGTGCTCTTTGCCTGCTGCAAGATGGTGTCAGTGGGAGAGAAGAAAGGTTGAACGGGATGCAGAGTTTCTGTTAAGCTTTCCATGAGGGAAATGGCTCTCTCATTTCTTATGATACTTTGCATACTGAACATTTTTGTATTGAACTTGCTGATATTTTTAGACTTTTCTAGCTGCTATTTACTTCATTGGGACTCATGTCCTACTAAAAGTGGCACAGGCAGAAAGCTAGGATTCGGAATCAATATTAAAAAGGAAAAAAATACTTTTGAGCTTCCCCAACTGCTTCAGTTTTGGTAAAAGTTTTGCAGAAAAAGAGAATAAAGCAGAGAATATCAGAAAGCCTCTGCATCGATCCAATGTTGCGACCACACCATCAGTATTTGGTGCAGTTCTGACCACCCTATCTCACAAAAAGACATAGTGTAACTAGAAAAGGTATGGAAAAGGGCAACAAAAATGATAAAGAGGAGAGAGGATACACAGGTTAGGGCTCCTCAGCTTGCAGAAGAGACAGTTGAGAGAGGATATGATTAAAGTATATAAATCACGAGAAGGGTGGAATGTGTAAGGGAGAGTTATTTACCTTCACAAATAATACTAAATCAAGGAGACACTCCATAAAAGGAACAATAGGCAGATTTAAAACAAATTGTGGCCAACAATATTACTTCACTTCACACAAAGTCAAACTACGGTATTTGTCGTCTGCAGATGTGGTCAAGGTAAGTACACAGCAGGGTTTGAAAAGGGTTTGGGCAAGCTCCTGGAAGAAAAAGCCATAAACAATTATTAGCCAGCTAGACTTGGGGAAATCCATTGCTTATCCCTGGGAGTCAGCAACAAGATGTAGATCTACTTTTTGGGATCTGCCAGGTACGTGTGACCCGAAACGGCCATTTTGGAGTAGGATGCTGGGCTCTATGGACTTGCTCTGACCCTGCATATAACTTCTTACATTCTTATGTTAACGCATGCCTACAGCTGACATCTGTCTCATTTCTAAATGTACTAGAGGTTCTTCTCTCCTAAATTATCAGCAGATCCACTCTCTACCTCCCATGCTAAAAAGGTGTCTTTGTTTCCTTAAATTCCCAATAATTTTGCTGCCTGAATATTTTTTCTGGTTCTCATTCTTAAAAACTTGCATTAAATAGAGCAGAAATTAAAACTAAACCATAGAATGTATTCTGAAATACAGTAGAGACCCTAAAGGAAACCAGCATAGGAGAAAACTGAAGATGGAACCAAACATATGCAAAGAGAATGCTGAGTGTATATGCTAAGCCAGATGCACGAACACAAAATGGAAAAACTCTTTTGGTACATCTGATCCTTATTCACTGCCTGCAACCGGATTTTTAAAAAACATAGTTGAATTCCAATAATAAGCACAACAATGAGGAATGATAGAAATCACCGAACCAGTCAATGAATGCCTGAAGATGGATTTATTAGCTTCCATGGGTGAAATGAAACCAGCAAGAGCTGGGACAAATTTAAGGACATTTCTGCTTCTTGGCAACCAACTGACAACCTGTGAGTTCTCTGCCACAGGGGTAAGGGGAAAGAGATTAGAGTGCACTTGACCTTAATGGCACAACTTCCTTGAGGTTGCTCCTGTTAGTCTCTGAGGCCACTGCTATGTCACCTGCTTTGTGATGCACCTTGGCTACACCTTATATAGGTCCTTGAGTTAGCAGAGTAGGACCCACACACACACTTCATGCCAGCTAGGCTGTGCTGCCACTTTTGCCTCTGCCATCGGCATAGCTTATACATCTTTGCAAGCAGGTGAGCTTTAAAATATTTGCAGCTTGTTTAACCATCATGTTATTAATCTCTCTTTAAGCTGATGGGAATGATCTCTGGGCAAAAATACAAATGCTGAGACTTTGAAAAGCAACTTGAAAATGCCTTTTCACATTAATCGGTCCCTCTCAATGCCCATCTCCCGTCTAAACTTTTTTTCAGTCTAAGGGCTTGATTTAATAAGACTTGTCTCCCATTCTGGGAGAACAGCATAGGGAATCGGGCCCTACAACTGATGTTCCTCACTGTAAAAGTGCCAGATTTAACTGCTATGAAACTTTGAAGAGACACTTCATGTTGTGCAGCAGAAGGAAATATTAAAATGAAGAGGGGCGAAAGAGAAAGGATGAAATGAAACAAAACAAAACAAAAGGCACAAGGAAGAAAAGGTAGAGAACTAATGATTTTTCCGTAGGCAGAGACTGAGAAAAAGCCCTTTGTGAATCAGGGCCATAGGAGTCATAAGAAGTAAAGGATGTGCCAATCTAGGGAAAATCCAAGCATATTTGTTGAAATCTGATGAGTCGCATGGAATCTGCCTGATGCGCATTTTCATGAATTAGCAAAATCATTCAAAATCCCATGCAGATTCACTGATTGGCAAAAATCAGCATCAGATTTAAAAAAAAAAATCCAGCAAACTAGCAAGCGCATAAAATTAATTCTAAAACTTTTTTTTTGTAAAGTTTGCACACTTTTTTCTTTTTTCAATGGCAGCTTCCTCCTGCTCCTTTAGGCCTCTCACTCAGTCAGCACTAGGGCTGGGATCTAGTGCCATGAACCTTCACTCACACCTATCCAGTGATTTCTTTCCATATTTTATATCCCTTTCCAACTTTCCTAAATCCAGTAATTGCAGTGATGATCCTAGGCCAGAGAGTGCCTTCTTTAAGCCTCCAGTCAAGGTCCTAAAATTTAACTATTAGGTGTCGTCATTACACATAAGAGGCAGTCCCTTCTCTATAGAGCTTACAATCCAGTCAAGAGAAATATACTTGTCAAGCAAGAGTCTGTGAAAAAGCTATTTAATGTAGAGAAGTACTTAGGATTTAAAAGTATCTTCAAAAATGTGAAGTTTTAAACTGGATTTGAATGCGGCCAGAGAAGGAGCATGACACATGGACCCAGAAAGTGTATTCCAGGCATACAGTACAGCAAGGTGGAAAGTGTGGTGGGGGAGGAGAAGACACAGATAAGAGTGACTTGATGGATGACTGGAGTTCATGAGGAAGGGTGTATGTAAGCAGAGAGAAGAGAAGATAGGTAATGAGGAGCCGCAGAGTGAATGTATTTATAGGCGAGCAAAAGAAGCTTGAACTGTATGCGAAAGCAGACAGAGAGCCAGTGTAGGGACTGAAGAAGAGTTACATGGTATTAGCGACTTTGAAGATACATAAGTCATGCAGCTGAATTTGGGATAGATTGCAGGGGCGAGAGACAGTTCAGCGGGAGGCCCGCAAAAATTAATTTGCAGTAGTCTAAGCAAAAGGTGACAAGAGCGGATAAGAGTTTTGGTAGCATGCTCGGAAAGGAAGGGACTGCTGTTAGCATTTTAGCAGTGTTGTGAATGCGCATTGTGAAGGAAAGAAAGGCATCAAAGATGACCCCAAGGTTACGGGCTGAGCAACCAATAAGATAAGAATGCAGAAACAGAAAAAGAGGGAAGAGGGAAAGTGGGTTTGGGAGGGAAGCAAATTTGGGTTTAAAGCCCTGTCTGGCTTGGAGAGCAGAACACCTTAATAAAATCAAACCCAGGTCCCTAAGCATGGCAGTGCACAGAACTGCCAGGGTTACACTAGACCAGCCCCAAGTTTGCATTTATCTAATAAATAAGGGAGAGAGGAAAGAAAGGAAGGGAAAATATTTTAAAAAAACACAAACAAACAAGGCAGCTGAGAAGATTTACTCCACTTCCAGCCTCAGGAAGGACTGAATATATTTAGAAAAGAGGCAGCTGTGCAACTGTACACAGAGCCTAAATTTCAAACCTATCTGTGGTACAGGATTTTCACGCATAGAGATGAATGTTAGTACTTAATCAACTGTGCGGCAGAAGCTAAACAATTTATAAAATACTGAATATTCCTGCTCTGAAAATACATGTGCAAGAAAACGCATACTTTGTCTACCCATTTTATAATCATACGCACATATATTAAATGTACAAAATATGGAGTGCACAAATAAACACCCAGAATTAGGAGGCAGGTATATTTTAAAGCATGCACAAATACTTGGAGTCGCCAATTCACTAATACCTTCTCCAATTCTCACAGCCCTTCTCCAGATCACCTACATCCTGTACACTCCACCCTGAATCTCTACCAGTTCACCCACACCTCCCAACCAAATACTATAGACGAGCCTGATTTCACTTGCGCATGTCAAATAGGTGTAAAAGTGCACAAACAAAATAGCAACTACTTCTGAACCCCACCTCCCTCACTCCCCAGGAACGCACCCAGACCTCTCCTTTTTTCCCTGCTAAAATGTACACATGAAACAAAAAATGCACGTCTACTCTCGTTTAGAAAAAAGCAGGTGCATTTGTATATGCACCTTCAAAAAAAGACTAAAGACATGGATATTCACACAAGCATTCCCAGACTCAAACTGATCTACCTCACCCACGCCAATCCTTACCTTCACATACACCATGACTAACCTTCATGTTTGAATTTTATATTATTTTACACTATCGTTACATGTTTGAATTAATAACCTGTCCTTTCTCTTCTCTCCCTGCCAAGTTCTAATCTCCCTGTTATTTGTAACTGCCTTTTTCCGCACCATTGTTTTAGTTTTGTTTACGATGCACACTTGTTTAATGTGAACCAGCATGATGGGACTGCGTTCTCGAATGCCGGTATATAAAAACCCTAAATAAATAAAATAAATAAATAAAAATATGCTATGTCGACGCAGAAAATCCCTTTGAAAATTCACTTCGCAAGTGACTCCCTGCAATTGCAAAGAATAACTTTTATTTCCTAATCACGGCATAATCAAATGTGTTATTTTTCTGTCAGGATACTACACTGAGAATACTACACTGTTTGAAACCTCTACTATAAATACAGAATTTCCACACTATCCTACAAGCACTAATATTTTCAGACTTAGACTACTGCAACTTCTTATTACTAGGCCTGTCTTCAAGCTTACTAAAACCACTACAGTTACTCCAAAATGCCTCTGCTAGACTACTACTAGGGACAAGGAAATTGGACCATATCACCCCCTCACTGATGGCACTGCACTGGCTTCCTGTTCAATCCAGAATTAATTACAAATACTGACCAATGATTACTAGGAGTGACACTTTAATAGTACTCACCACAGAGAACTCTAAGATCACAAAAAAAAGGACTTCTAATTGTGCCTTCTACTCGGTACACACATCTAAGGCAAATCAGGAACAGAATGTTTTCCACAGCAGGCCCCAAGTTGTGGAGCTCCCTCTCAGAGTCATTACGCCAGATAACAGATAGAAAAAATTTCAAACATGAACTGAAAACATGGCTTTTTAGAAAAGCTTACAATTTAACATAAAATACCAACATACTGAAAACTTCATCATCAGTACAAGAGACAATGGTAGTGAAATGATAATAAGTACTGAATGATGTAAAGTATATAAGTAGTAGAATTAGAATTGGTATTTGCCATAATGCCAACTTAGAAAATGTAAGAATATGAAATCTATAAACATGCTGTCATGTTGACCAAGAATATGCACGAATTTGAACAAGAACATATTTGCTGTGATGCTGACCTAGATTGTGAATGCTAGCCCAAAATGTGATTGTTAACCAAGAATATGAACGCTGATTTTGTAAACTGTTGTGATCTTATTCTGGAATGACAGTATATAAAACACCCAAATAAATAAATAAGTAAGCTGAATAGCCATTATAGGTAGGTGACATTATCCAGCGGCACCAAACGGACTTCCCTCTTCATGATAGTACAACTTTGAGCTCTACTAAGCATGTGGACATTGCCTTGTGAGCCTCCTCAGTCAATTTTTGTTTGAGCCCAAGCACAGACATGTGCTCTGTCTCTCCTGAAATTTCTCTCTAAATTATTTTAAATTCTTCATTTTTTCCATCAATTTTTGTCACCTGGCAGCTCCATAAAAACACTTTTCAGTGCTAACAAAAAAAAAAAGTATCATCAGTTTTTCTCCTTCTCTAAGAGGCCTGCACAGAGTATTGAAGAAGTCAAGGCCCGGTGTATTATCTTGCGTGATGCACGATACATCAACAGACTCGATGCACAGTACATCAAAGCATCCAGAGCATGAATCATTGAAGTATTCAGTGCTGACTGATCAATCAATGCAGATGGTGTTGATGCATTCCATCTTAGCACACAATACACAACACATCTAAAATGAAGCCCCTCACTTTGTCGACATATTCCAAAGCCTTGGCACTTTAACTGCTCGACGCAACTGGATTAACACACTAGGACCCTGATAAGGGAGCACATGGCACAGCACTGATACAAGTAGCACTTCCATCCATACAGCATCAAAGCATTACCCCAGATTCCTCAATGTGATCAGAATTACATTCATCTAAACATGACAAGTCTAAATCTTCAAAGTCTTCAAAGCATTCTACTCTGTCCAAGTTGCCAAGCCTATTAGCCATTCTACCAATGCAGTTAATGGTGCATCAGATCTGCAGGGGATGGTGTAAGATTAACACTTCCTTCTCCAATCACCAGAGTCCTTCCTCTCCCCCCCCTCCCCCCAGGTTATTGGTGGAGGGGTTTCATCTGGAGACACCAGATCCGATATGTTCTATACTCCGACTCTTTTTGGATTGTCCATAGACCCAATCACAAGAACCAATCCTTGTATCAGAAGAGGATATACCACCGCCTAGACTGGGTCAGAGAACGTATCAATTGGTGGATCAGATTATGATTTTGGTTAAAAGTTTCTTTTCTGCACTGTCCAAGCAAACCTGTCCTTCAGAACCTGGCATTGGCAATTCTACCTAACATAGTCCCATTTTCAACCCTAGGGATGAACACATCCTTGAATCCCATTCTTCAGGCTTCCTCCTACTCCTTTGCAGTGGAGACTTGTAGATTTGAAATGATGGACCACTTGGCATCATCTGCACTCCTGCCAGAGGAGCCTCCAGAGTCACCTTCATCATCGTTGCACTCCTGGGTGACTGATCTTATGCCATTGGGTTCAGATGAGGACTTTATAGGCATACCTTCTGATCCTCTGCTGGAGCCACCAGACCATAGGTTACCTCTGAACAACTTCTCATACCCTATGATCATCGAAAAGATGGGATGCACCCTGTGTCCATGTTCATAAAGACAAAGACCCCCATTCTGACCTTCTAGGCCTTCTACAAATCCGCAATACTCCATCAGTACCAGTAGCTTTACTGATCCAAGCTATTCTTAGCTCTCTGCAGATGAGAATGTGGGACACCTCTATTTCTGCCATGCCAAGAAAATTGGATCTGAAGAACAGGGTTCAACAGTCTCTGGGATTTGGTATCATGCAATTGCTGCACCATTCAGTGATAATTGAATTCACGATGAAGAAAGCTAAAAAGACAGGGATCCATTCCAATTCATTGCTGGGAAAAAAAATCACCAGTTTCTAGACCAGTTTAGCAAGAAAGTATTCCAAGTTTCCATGCTGACTGCATGAATTACTATTCATCAGTTCTGCATGGTGCAGTATATCTATGACTGCCTGCAAAAGATGAAGCCTTTTCTTCAACCAGAGAAAGAATCTGTGAGCTATATACAGCGTTCTTTGAATGCAAAAGAAAGTATTCGTCATGTTATACATTCGATCTATGAAGCTTCCGATTCAGTTTCTAGAACTTCCGCATTATCCATTGGATTATGTCATATGGCATGGCTTAAGATCAGCAACATTTGAGAGGACATGCATGAGAAACTAGCAGACATTATCTGTCTCTGAGATAACCTTATTAGAGAAAAACTTAAGGAGCCCATGGCACAGATAAAAGTCCAGAATGTAGCTGTACAATCCCTCTCAACAGGCCTCAAGCAGCCATCCGCACACAATGGCTTTTCTATCATTACAAGCAGCCTTATTTTCACTGGCATCCTTTCTAATCTTGTCAAAACTACCATCCTTGACCTCTTGCAACTCAATATCAGCAGCCTCTTTCTGCCAGACCTAGTCAAAGAAAACACAGACAGCAAAAAATGGCCTAACCAGCTCACCCTAAACTAAGGTCTACATTTTTTATCCCTTTGCACAATCCACATCCCTCTGTTCCGGGTGGGGGCAGAATCCCGTTTTTTGTGGACAAGTGGTGCCTTATCACCAAAGACCCTTTCCTACAAATAGTGCACTCTGGGTACTGCTTGCATTTCTCTTGACTATCTCTTCTCTTGCATTGTTCTGTGCTTCAGCTGAATCCATCCCATCTTCCACAACTATGTCTGAAAGTTCAGACATTCTTACAGCAGTGGGCAATAGAACCCATACCTCTGAAACAACTTATGCAGGGTTTTACTCCCAATATTTCCTCATCCCCAAGAAATCAGGTGGTTTGTGGCTGATTTGGATCTGAGCCATCTGAATAAGTACCTTCACCAGGGCCTCTGTGACATCTTTACCTACTGGAAAAACCTTCGTGGAACAAATGACCCAGCTGATAACTTCGCTGAAGTCAAGATAGAGCTAACCCGCGTTACACAGCCGGCCAGTTCGACTGGCTTTGCCCACCCATAACGTCATCTTCAAGAGACTCTTTTGCTGTTTAAACGTGCGGCGACGCCAGTGGCGTCGTGTGACAAAGGAGCGAGACAAAGGGGCACGCCCCTTTGTTAGCCCCTTCGTTAGCTCTGAGTTAGCTCCAACACTTTGAAAATCAGTCTGTATCCTTGAAGTAGAATGGAAATACCAACGGTGATGGGCTATGGCAGATATGACTCACAGTTCATACATAAAAAGCGTCACTCTATGCAAGTACATACTCACAGATCTTTTTTAATTCACATTCCGCTAAGAACTATGTTATCTACTATTGTACTACCGGTGCTAACCTTCTTGTACTGTAACGCTCAGTCTATTAGGCAAAAAACCCCTATATTTGTGGATCTGTTGAATGAGAAAGAGCCTGACTGCTTACTTATAACCGAATCATGGCTTACAGAGTCAGATTCGGTGATAGTAAACAGTATTTGTCCTACCAATTACTGCGCTTTTTCAGTTGTTCGAGCTAGGCGCAGAGGTGGGGGTGTGTTAGCTTTTATTAAAGCCTCTCTTAAACCTGTAAGGAAAATAACCCATAATAGCGATCCCTTCGAACTTTTGATAGTATCTACTGATTATCTAAATGTGGTACTAGTATATTGTCCACCAAGAACTTTACACACACATTTGTCAAAATTCTTAGAACTCATCTCCTCTTTGTCTTTAAACTTAGCAGAAACTATTCTTATAGGTGATTTCAACCTGCAAATAAATAATGATTCCTCATCTACCATTACTACTTCTTTCCTAGATGCTATGTCTGGACTAGGTTGGACCCAACTCATTTCTGATCCCACTCATATCAAAGGAAATACCTTAGACCTAATTTTTTATAATTCTTCATATTTGAATATACCATTAGTTGATTTAAATAATCAATTGGTTCCGTGGTCAGATCATCATCTTATTTCTTTCTCGACCTCCATTTTACAGAAAGGTTCAAGTGATACAGTTAAACAACTTAAAAAAAGGAAACCTATAACTGCAGAATCCTTTTTAAATGCATTTGCTGATAATATACCTCTTGAACTTGCCGAGAATGTTGATAAATCACTAGAAGAGTGGAACTCAGCTATCTTGACAACTCTAGATGCGGTTGCTCCTCTCATAACACAAAAAAACTCCCAAAACAAATTGAATTTTCCTTGGTTCAATAGTACTTTACGTATGATGAAAACCGCTTTAAGAAAAAGGAGCTTGTCTGGTTAAAACAGAACTCTGAAGCACTGTTTGACTTCCACAATATGTTAAAACAATACAGAAATGAAGTTAACCTACTAAGGAAAAGGTACTATGCGGATAAAATAGCACTTGCAAACAATAATCCGGCAACATTGTTTAATATAGTAAAATCACTAACAACACTGATCATGCAAACGCACTTCCTGAAATCACAAATGAAACATGTGAACAAATATCTAAATTTTTCCAACAAAAGATTGAAACGATATCTCAGGAACTTGCCACTCTACCCTACCCTACCCAAACTATAAACAACAATAAGTAAATTCGGAATGGACTGACTTTCACTCCATTACTCCTAAAGCTATTCAAAAGATTATAAGCAAGCAAAAAATTTCAAATTCCCCACTAAACCCTTGCTCTGGTACACTATTAAAAAGTATCGTTGAAAAGTATCCTGATTATCTGTGTTCACTTATTAATCAATCTCTGGAATCTGGAAAGTTTCCTGATTTATTAAAACAAACATCAATCTTGCCTATTTTAAAGAACAAAACTTCTTCATTTATGGATTTTTCAAACTTGAGACCTATTGCCTCTTATGTTCCTTAGCAAAAATTTTGGAATCGGTAGTATTACATCAACTCAAAGACTATCTATCGGAGTTTGACATACTTCACCCAAACCAGCATGGCTTTAGGAAAGGACACTCTACTGAGACCTTATTGTTATCTCTTTTGACACTTTCCTTAGAAGTTTCGATTCTTATACTGTGGTCATTTTATTAGATATTTCAGCAGCGTTTGATATGCTGGACCATAAACTATTGATGTCTGCTCCACAATTTATAGGTATAAAATCTACAGTCTTAGATTGGTTTGGGAGTTTTCTCTCAGATCGTATCTGCCAAATTAATATAGGCGCTTGTTCCTCTCAAAGTTATACTCAATCAACAGGTGTTCCACAGGGCTCTTCATTGTCCCCAATACTGTTTAACATTTATCTCTTGCCTCTGTGCCAGATTCTGGCTTCTCTGAATGTCCAATTTAAACTTTATGCTGATGACATTCAGTTATTTGTTCCTTACAAATCATCCTGGTCCGATACCTTCTCTCTGATTCAAATATACATCAGTACAATCGAACAGTTGTTGGCCCATAATCATTTAAAACTGAACAAAAAGAAAACAGAACCTTTGTCTAAGCTTTATATCAAATCCTACTAATGCCCCTCCAGCTAGTGTAAACTTAGGTAAAGAAGTGATTCAGGTTACTAAGTTAGCACGTAATCTTGGAGTGTGGATTGACACTAATCTATCTCTAACGCAACATATTTCCAAAGTGGTAAAATCTTCATTTTTTAAATTACATGTTTTAAAACGATTACGTCCTCTTTTATTTTTCCATGATTATCGTTCAGTACTGCAAGCGCTGTACTGAAACCACCATTACACCATTTACAACTGGTCTTGAATTCTGCAGCTAGACTACTTACTGGTACCCCACTAAAACAAAATATTTCACCAATCTTGTATAAACTACACTGGTTGCTAGTCAAATATAGAATTCAATACAAAATTATCATTTTAATACACTCTCTGTTGAACAATATTGATTCTACTTGGCTACGTTCCACGTTGCGAGTTTATAAACCTCAGAGAGAGCTCAGATCAACAGGTAAAAACTTACTAGAAATTCCTTCAGTAACAAATGCAGCACTGAATGTGACAAGGAATAGAGCTTTCTCGGTTGCTGATCCCATTTTATGGAATGCCTTGCCAGACTCTATAAGGTTAATATGTAGTCAAAAGGAGTTCAATAAGGTTTTAAAAACTCATATTTTCCAGGAAGCATTTAAGGATTTTGAACCTTCTAGTCAAACTAAGTAAGGTTAAGTATGTTTAAACTATATTGATTTGCTTGTTATTCTATTTCTGTTCTTTTAGTTTTTAATTGTAATGGCCAAATTCTTATTTTGTCATCATTGATTTTATTGATTATGTAACATATTGTATTTTATTTGTACTTTGTTTTAACTTTACTTTTATTATTTATCTAATTTTAATTAATTTTTTAATTTTGTTTTTGTTATTTTTGCTAATGTAAACCACTTTGGTCAGTTATTTTTACTGGTAAAACGGTATATAAACTTGATAAATAAATAAATAAATAAATAAATAAATACTACAAATTCAAAATGAACTCTCTCACTACGATTCTTCCTTACATTCAGAAGGACAAATGGATGTGTGAGTTGGACCACAAGGATGCTTACTTGCACACACCCATCTACCAGTCACATTGGTGCTACAGTGCCTTCTTCACCGTTTGAACTCAGGTCTTACCACTTCTTAAGTATGATCCACCGTAGTGCCTTAGCAGCCTACCATGATACAGTAGACAGTAAGCCCATATCCACTCATCTACTAATATCTAGATTCTAGAAAGGAGTGTTGTACATCAAAATCCCTGTTCAAAAACCTCCTATAATGTGGGATCTCAATGTGGTTCTTTCCCAATTAATGAAACCTTTGTTTGAACCTTTGGAATCAGCTTCACTAAAATATTTTGATTTGGAAGGTGATTTTTCTAGATGCCATCACTTCTGCTAGAAGAGTCAGCGAACTCCAGGCTCTTGTTCAATATCCTCCATACCTGCAATTTTTTCACAACTGGATGATGCTCTGAACTCACTCCATGATTATTCTGAAGGTGGTCTCAGTCTTACACATCAATCAATCATTCTGCCTATGTTTTTTCCCAAGGCTGCATGAAGATGAAAAAGCCCTTCATACTTTAGACTGCAAACTGGCCTTGGTATACTACAAAAGAAGGATTCAACCACATCATCAAACCAATTAGCTCTTTATCTCCTACAGCCCAAATTATCTGTGATCACTAAGCGAACATCGTCTAATTGGTTGGCTGAGTAAGTGCATTCATCACTGGTACAGCTTAGCAGGATTACAACTCACAGACTCTGTTAAGGCTCATCAAGTAAGAGCTATGGCTTCCTCTATTGCTCACCTTCATTTAATACCTATTAAGGACATAAGCAAAGCTGCAACTTGGTCGTCAGTTCATACCTTCACATCCCACTGCTGTCTGGATAACTTCTCAAAGACTGTCCGCATATACGGACAGGCAGTTTTGCAGAAACTCTTTTCGCTGTAGCCCACTATTCACAGTGGGGACCAGCTTGCTTACTAACAGGCTGATACAGTAAAGCGCGCCGCAGTTACCCGTTTCTAACCCGCTGTGTACTCACAATTTGGCCGCGTAAGTCTAACCCGCTATTCACTATCTGTTTTTACTGATCCTTACCGCTTCTTTTACTCGATGTGTATCCCTTTCCGCCCACGGCATGTATATGTATGTAAACAATCTGATTAGCTATTCCCTCCCATTCAGTAACGTGCGCCCCGACTATCTTTTTAACCTGCTATCTTGCCGCGTCTTTTACCTGCTAATTTACCGCCTACCCTGACCCTGGCGTTAGTGTAACGCCAGGGTCAGGGTAGGCGGTAAATTACGAAATTTCACACGAAAATTCAGTCTCAAACCAAACCAACCCAATCCAAGCGTCAGGCAAGCCCCAGCAGAGAGAGACGAAATTTCACAGTCCCGGGCAAACTTTCCCCCAGCCCCCGCTCACCTGCCCTGGCTGCGGCCACGCAAGCCCCCAGCAGCAGCAGTAGAAGGGCGGCGAGAGAGAGCGGCCTCAGCAGATCGGGCGTTCCCCATGCGAGGCGGCTTCCAGCAGCCCCGCCGGCGAAGGTGAATACACACACGCCGTGACCTCCGACGTCCAGCCGGGCGCTCAGGTCACGCCATGCGTTCATGCGCCTGCTGCCTTGAGCGCCCATATTGGACGTACAGGCGTGCACGTATTCACCTTCGCCGGCGGGGCTGTTGGAAGCCGCCTCGCATGGGGAGTGCCCGATCCGTCCCGGGCTGCTGAAGCCGCTCTCTCAACGCCCTTCTACTGCTGCTGCTGGGGGCTTGCGTGGCCGTGGCCAGGGCAGGTGAGCGGGGGCTGGGGGAAAGTTTGCCCGGGACTGTGAAATTTTGTCTCTCTCTGCTGGGGCTTGGATTGGGTTGGTTTGGGACTGTGAAATTTCATCTCTCTTGCCTGCCCGAAGGAGGGTGCTTTGTTGCGCTCCCTGCCTCCGATCGCCGGCTGCTGGGGCTTGCTGGCGCCGGGCACTGCCGCACTTTTTTTTTAAATGACAGGTTCCAGCACACGAGGATACTGTATAGGCGCTGTATAGCGCCTATACAGTAAAACGGATTGCGCTTCATGGACGCTTCTTGGACGTGCTTTGGACGCGGCTTGCATTTGCATGCCATTTAAATACTGTATCGAGCGGTATGTGATCCGGACTGTGCGCGCGGCAAACGAGCGGGCGCCTGGCACTGCCGCACTTTTTCTTACGCACCCTTACTGTATCGGCCTGCTAGTAAACACTTTGCTGCAACCCTCAACTTGAGACTCCCCACATGTAATGGCTAATTCAAATTGCTTATTGATGGAAAAAAAGCAAGTTTGCTTGCTGTAAACAGTGTTTTCCATAGATAGCAGGATGAATTAGCCATGGAATGCCCACCAGCCTCCCTGGAGAATTGACTATATCGTTAGACTTAGCTCTGGTACTAACTAACAGGTCGATACTGTAACGTGTGGTTGAAGATTTCCCGTCTGTAACGTGCTGGGAGCGCACAATTCGGACACGTAAGGCGATCCAGTGATACAGTCTCCAGTTTCACGCGTCCTTAGCGCTTCTTAAAACAGACGCATTTTATTTTATTTTATTTATTTTAATTTTTTCTATACCGGCATTCGTGAAAATATCACATCAAGCCGGTTTACAATAAACAATGGGTGATAAGCGGAACAGAGAACGAAATAATATGAACTATAAATAATATAGATGCAGTTACAATAAACAGGGAGACGTACAACTAGGAGCAAGAAGAAGACAAGATAGAAACTTTAACAAAGTGTATAAACCTGTAGAATGGAGGAATTTCCAAAAATGGATGTTTGAGAATTGCAATGAATTGTTCCGTACAAGTATGTAGTTTAACAATAAAGGCGAAATCATAAGTAATGAAGATTCTGGATGATAATAATGCTTAGGGGTAGGATACCAGGATGGTTATAATAATAAAATATGTTGATTGGAGGTTGAAAATCGGATAGAATAGTTTTTAATCTGCGTCTGGGAAGGCTTGTTTGAAAAGCCATGTTTTAAGTCTTTTTCTGAAAGTCAGTAAGCAGGGTTCCTGTCTAAGTTCCGTTGGTATGGAGTTCCAAAGCGTGGGTCCTGCTGTGGAGAAAGCCCTATCTCTGTAAGTTATGTGGAGGGAAGTTTTGGAAGGCGGTACTTGTAGTGACTCTTTGTAGTACTCTCTTATGGGTCTGGAGGAAGTATGTTTTATGAAAGGGATTTGTAGGTTGAGAGGGGCGATTTGTTGGATGGATTTGTAGATTATGGTGATTGACTTATAAAGAATTCTGAAATGAATTGGTAGCCAGTGTAATTCTTTAAGGATTGGGGAAATGTGCTCTCTTCTCTTTGTATTAGTTAGGATTCTGGCTGCAGTATTTTGAACCATTTGTAGTGGTTTGGTCCTTTCCGCATGCATATGATATGTAAATGAAGGAATTAGCTATTCCCCTCCGATACTGTGACGCGCGCTCAGATTATCTCCTTTGTAACCCGCTATTTTGCCGCGTCCTTAACCTGTTAGTTTACCGCCTAAACTCTACTTGGTGTTAGTGTGGTGTTCGAAAATTAAAACGGGAATAAAGTGTAAAAATGGGGGTAAAACCAAAGGGAGTAAAGTGTAAAAAACATTGCAGCGTAAGTTGTTTATATATATGTATAAATACCTGTCACTTTCCTGTCACTTTCCGAATCCCCCAGGCGTGCGGTCATCGAGCGGCGGCGGGAGCGGGCGGATGGCGCCCGTTCATCCAGGCGGCAGTGGCGGGAGCTGGCGAGCGGGTGGGCGCGCGTTGGATCCAGGCGGCGGTGGGAGTGTGTTCGATCCAGGCCGCGGCCGGGTGGGCGTGCATTCATCCAGGCAGAGGGAGCCGGCGGCAAAAGCGGCCTCCGGCTCCCTCTGCCTGGATGAATGCACGGCCCCCGCCAGCAGTGAATGAATGCCCGTGCGATTTCGGCGCTCAAGGCGGCCGGGTGGCGTGCATTCATCCAGGCAGAGGGAGCCGGCGGCAAAAGCGGCCTCCGGAGGCCGCTTTCGCCGCCGGCTCCCTCTGCCTGGATGAATGCACGGCCCCCGCCAGCAGTGAATGAATGCCCGTGCGATTTCGGCGCTCAAGGCATGACGTCACGACATGTGACTGCCTTGAGCGCCGAAATCGCACGGGCACTCATTCACTGTCGGCGGGGGCCGTGCATTCATCCAGGCAGAGGGAGCCGGAGGCCGCTTTCGCCGCCGGCTCCCTCTGCCTGGATGAATGCATGCCCACCCGGCCGCCTTGAGCGCCGAAATCGCATGGGCATTCATTCACTGCCGGCGGGGGTTGTGCATTCATCCAGGCAGAGGGAGCCGGAGGCCGCTTTCGCCGCCGGCTCCCTCTGCCTGGATGAATGCACGCCCACCTGGCCGCCTTGAGCGCCGAAATCGGGAGGAGAGGAGAAGGGAGAAGGGACTACCGTAGCAGGCCCGAGCCTTGCTACTTTTTCGGGTTTTTTTTTTTTTGCTTCGGGGGGAGGGGACAGGGCTGGGGCTGCACCGGAGACCGGACGGGGCCAGGGCAGGTGAGCGGGGGCTGGGGGAAAGTTTGCCGAGCATCAGGGAACATAACTGTCCACTTCCTGGTACCTGTCATTTCAAATGTCATTTGAAATGACATTTGAAATGACAGATACCAGCGCGGCCGTGAAGCGTTAGGCCCGCGAACCCAGGATACTGTATAGGCGCTCTATACAGTAAAATGGGTTGCGCGGGCCTAATGCTTGCCTAAGGCTTCGCAGCCGCGGCATGCATTTGCTGCAATTTGAAGAGAGTATCGAGCGGTAGGTGAAGAGAACTGTGCGTGCGGGGAACGAGGGTGCGCCTGACACTGCCGCACTGCTTCTACCACGGCCTTAGAGTATCGATCTGTAAGAAGGTTCACGAGGCAAAGTCCACGCTAGAATTCCTACACACATTCAGTAGAGCTCAAAGTTCTTCTATCTTGAAGAGACAAGTCTGTTCGATGCCACCGGATAACGCCACCCACATGTAGTGGCTAATTCATCTTGCTATCTATGGAAAACACTGTTTACAGTAAGCATTTTTATTTCTTAAGTATAGTCAATGTGTACAGGGATGTAAGACATAAGTACGATTTACAACATGAGAAAAACACAAAAGGACCTTAAGTCAGGCGGCTTACAGTTTTAGAGTATTTTTTGTTTTCCTGAACATCTGATCCATAAGCCATAAAGCAAAAGACTTTCACTAACAAACTTAGCATTTGGGCTGCTGCGAACTAGGGGCTGCAAGGGCTACTTGTGATATTGCACCACTGTACATGAAGGGGCAGATTTTCAAAGGGATAAGCGCGTAACCCCCCGAAAAGCTGCCCCTTCCACCCCCTGCACGTGCCGAGCCTATCTTGCATGGGCTCGGCGGCGCGCACAAGCCCCGGGGTGCGCGTAAGTCCCGGGGCTTTCCTGGGGGGCGTGTTGGAGACGTGTCACAGCCGACGTGTCATCAGGGGACGTTCTGGGGGCGGGGCCGTGGTTCCGGTCCAGGGGCGTTCTGGGGGCATGGCCGCGGCCTCCGGAACAGCCCCCGGACCGGAACATGGCGCGCCGGCAGCCAGCCGGGGCAGGCGTAACTTGTAAAATAAAGGTAGAGGGGGGAATTAGTTAGGGCTGGGGGGTGGGTTAGATAGGGGAAGGGAGGGGAAGGTGGGGGGGGGGCCGGAAGGAAAGTTCCCTCCGAGGCCGCTCCGATTCGGAGCGGCCTCAGAGGGAACGGAGGATGGCTGTGTGGCTCGGCGCGCGCAGGCTGCCGATTTTGCGCAACCTTGCGCGCAACGACCCTGTATTTTATAACATGTGCACAGCAGCGCGTGCATGTTATAAAATTGGGAGTAGATTTGTTCGCGCTGGGTTGCGCAAACAAATCTACTCCCACGCGCACCTTTTAAAATCTACCCCATAAATGCATAAATTCCACTATAATATTAATTGAACAAACCTGTTAAATTAACCTTCACATTCTTAAAAGAAGCAGTCTCCAATGTTGTTGTTTGTGGCTTTCAAGGTCTTGATAGTGAAACATCACTAGGAAGAGCAATGATAAATTAATGGAGAAGAAGAGGCTGAGTAATTTTCAGGATCAGGGTCTGCACTTTTCATAATTTGTAAGAGTTATCTAGAATTCAGTAATATACCCACAAATGATTAGCACTTTAATTCTGATTCTATTGTCATCTGCTTCACATTCTGTAGTGTATTGATTTGCCTGGTAAAAGTAGAACATTTTGCTATTTATTTGTACACAAAACATTTGTAAATATTGCATTATTCATTGCTACACTGGATCTTCAAGGACCTTTCTCAGAGTAATGTCCTAGAATCTCCTCATAAATCATCATCAGACAAGAATAATTTGAGTGTTGTAAGACAAACACATTCAGCTTTGTAATTCTTATTTCAGAATGTCTAAGCAGCCCTGGGGTACCATCATACCTGCTCCTTTCCCATTGGGTTATCAGACACTATCTCGCCAAGAAATTCAACAAGCTGTGAACAGACTACATTCAAGATCAAGGTGCACCAAGTGTGGAACAGCAAATCTAATTAGACTGCCTAAAAATCACAAAACTCTGAGCCCAGAAATAATAGTTAATCTCCTGGAAAGGTTTACCCCTCACTCAAAAGATAAAACATCAGACCAGAGAAAACATGGAAAAAAAAATAAGATGGTCATTTGAAATCACCCATGATATTAGTGTGATATTTTTTTCACCTTTCTCATTGCGGAGGGAGAATAAAGCATGTGGCTGGTGACAATATGATAGAACTAATATGGATTGTGAGTCTTTTTCTCCCAGAAAAGCATATATTGGGCACATGGTAGCATACACAAAATTATTGAATGGCTACAAGATTGAAACTTGTGTCCAGCAACACCTAGACAAGATTTCAAATATTTTTTCCAAACATTTAGGGGCCTATTCACTATAGCTCATAGCAATATGTGGGCATTTATACCTCCCTATGTAAAACTCCATACTGTAAGAGTTGTGCAATCTGTCATCATATTTTCAGGTTTCTATTCATAATATGTACATACAGGACCACACTCACTCGCAACCACCCTGAACAAAGAAATAACTCCAAGACAGTTTGTTGGGAAAACAAAGGCCGCAGCTTTATTTGAAAGGGTCCGAACCACAAAACAAACCACAACTATCGCTCAGGGATTTCATCATATTCCTCCCCCAT